>NC_137921.1:43082716-43102716 GCF_963457725.1 Sprattus sprattus | reverse complement strand
CACACACACACACCTGGGTCATTTTATAGCATTGATGTGAGGGCACTTGCATTGTGTATCCGTTACTGGTAATTTATTGACTGGCACATAGCTAGGACTCGGCCCCTCTGTGGAGTGCCTTGCGCTGTGGGTAGCTGGTCAGTGGCAGATCAAAGTTGAGCTGCGGCTGCTCTTTCAGACAGAAGCGGGGAGCCATTGACGAGGCCCCCGGGAGCAGCCGAGCCTACAGTGCGTCTGCCGAGACTCTGGTTACAACAAAGAGGATATGAGATTCAGGAATTTGGATGGAGGCTCCGTCGCGCCACGTCTCCCCCCAGGAAAAATGTCACCACTTGAAGAACTTACCCGGAATGGACGGAACAGCCAGAGAGACAGTCAGGAATAGACAGACAAGAGGAATGGAGAATATCATGTAAAAAAAACAGGAGTTTAAGTTGCCTGTATTAATCATTTTATAAGACGTCTGCTTTGGATTGGCTGCAAGCAAGCCAGGGATCTTCTGGAATGGCGTTGTGTGATTGCCCTGCCCTGCAGCCACCTTTACATCCCCTTCTCTCAATGGAAATGTCTCCTTGTAGATTAGCAATACTCTGTCACTTTTAATGGATTCATGTAGCAGTGGATAAATAAAATGCCTGGCCTTGTGAAAATATAAGGCGGTGGGAATTTCCTTTTTTAATGCAGTGACAGTTAATGAGATTCATATTGTGCCTGTCTGGAATTGACAATGATGTTGTAATGGTTGTCTTTTCTTGCGGAAACAGTTACACACCAATAAAAACATTGTGGTATGGTGGTCTTGCTGAGGCCAAAATGTGGGGAGAAGCCATCCGTTAGAGAAAACAGGATTTTGCCAAAAGCTTTCACATGCATTGGTGGGTGAAATTGCATATTTAACTGAAGACTGTGGAGCTGAACTAGACTGACTTCTTGCCGTTACAGCACATTAACGTAGGAAAGAGTTAGAGTAGGAAACCGTCTGAAATGCCAGAGTAATGGTGGAGTTCACATATGGGTTTTAATTCAATTTTAATTTACTGTAATTCTTTCAAAGCTACTGTTGAGTTACTCAACAGTTTGTCAGCCTTAGCTGACAAGAATTTAGTATTCCACTTATTCAGTACAGTGGATACGTTTTGATGGATGTTATCAGATGGTTTTGTAAAATTAAGAGAAATCACATTTTTGAGAGGCATGAGTGTTCATTTGATCGTATATGAGGTCACTAGAGACATAGCTAACAGACATATAAAGTAATCTGCATAACTATTGACCATGGGGAACTTCCATGTATTGACCATGGGGTCCATTTTGTCATTTAACCCAACGCGGTGGAGCGCGCGCGATACAGGCGCAAGTATCGTAGGAGGGTCTGGGGGCATCCCCCCGTCAATTTTTTTTATTCCTAACTGTCTGAAACGCTATTTTACTGCATTTTGAGGTGCACATTTTGTGGAATTCAGGTAATATTTATTGGTGTGTCTGTTGCAGTATTGTTGCTTAATTGTCACATATGATGTACATCAGTGTACCACACAAACTGAAAATCATACCAACACAGAAGAAATTCAAGCCAGAACTGCCATGTATACATGCAGGGGGCTACTGGTCAGTTGATAGTCACATAGTGTTAGACTTGGCTGACCCAAATAAGAAGTTTAAAAAAAATGTTTTACTTTTTATGAATATCTTAGTCCTAGAGTCTTCCTTGACTAGTGATTACATATTCAATTTAGTTAATCTTTCATATATTTTGTGCAAGACACTTAGCAGTTATAAGCTATGTTTTTATGTTTTTATATGCTACGTGTATTATATGCTAATATAGGGTGACCAGATTTGAGTTTGTGGAAAAGATGACACTTCGTCGGGGAACCTGCCCCCTCCCCCGCGACGGAGTTTTGACATATTATTGTCGTGCCTGGACAACATGAATGTACTGTTTTTACTTCATATGCATTTACTGTAGTTAATGCAATACCTTATTTCAACTGAAACACCTCATCGTGTTGCTTCACTATATTTAAATCATGTACTTACAGTTCATACATGTGTAAATAGTGTTACAAATCACGGATGCGTAATATGGCTTTTTATTGCTCTACACGAAACGCAACACAATTTCAAAATGGCACGGGGTTTATGCCCTGTTACAAGTTATCTCGAACAGACTGTGTTCCGTCACACACCTGTGTAAATGCAGTCCCAACTAGAAAATGCATTTCCTGAAGGAAATACCAGTGCATGAAATGCAAAAGTTAGGAAAGGAAGAAGAAAAGAAAGAAGAGTGAAAGAAGGAAAGAAGAAAGGAAAGAAGTGTGGAAGAAGGAAAGAAGAAAGGATAGAAGAGTGAAGAAAGGAGAGAAGAGAGGATGAAGGAAAGAAGAGTGAAAGAAGGAAAGAAGAAAAGAAAGAAGAGTGAAGAAAGGAAAGAAGAGTGAAAGAAGGAAATAATAGTTGAAGAAGGAAAGAAGAAAAGGAAAGAAGAGTGAAAGAAGGTAAGAAGAAAGGAGAGTGAAGAAAGGAAAGAAAAGTGAAAGAAGGAAAGAAGAGTGGAAGAAGGAAAGATGAGTGGAAGAAGGAAAGAAGAGTGAAAGAGAAAAAGAGAGTGAAAATATTGAAAAAAGGAGATAAAAATGGAGTGAAGGAGAGATTGAGTGTGAGAGAAAGTAGACTGAGAGGGATAGAGAGAAAGATGGAGAGATGGAGAGAAAAAAAGTAGAGAATGGAAGGTGTCTTAATGTTCCTAGTTACAGTTAAATTGAGAGGGACAGAGAAGGGGTTCCTTTGATTTGGCTCAGCTGTCAGTGACGCACAGGTGCAAGCCAGTTTAAAGACCCTATTATGATGTCATAATGGCCCAATGTAAGTCAATGGGAAAATTTCGATTCGTTTTTATTTAATATCTTAAAAAGTATAAAGTTTAGAAAAGTGAAAAATACATAGCATAAGTGTCCTTTACAAGACCTACGCGACAAAGTTTGAATGAAGTTTCTACGTTAAGCGGTTCGGGCTGAATTAATCGCAGAAAAAGGTAACAAGAATAAGAAGAAGAAGAAGAAGAAGCCTAGGAATAACAATACAGGGCATTTCATGCAATGTAATTAGTACAGTAAGGAACATTGTTGAGCTCTGTGCATTACAAACAGAAAGTATGCGCCCGCCGCACGGCATTATGGGGCGACTATGCCTGCACGTTACAATAGGCTATGTATTTACTGAATTAAAATAATTTCAGCTTGTCCCATGTCCATGTGTTTACGTGCTGTTCTGAAGTCACGTTGGTAAGATTTGGGTATAAATTAGGTTAGGATTAGGTTTACCTGAACCAGCGGGAAAAAAAATTCAACCCGCGTCAACACTTCAAAAGTAGTCCGCCGGAAAACGGCGGACCTGGCCACAATGCCGTTAACGTTAACGTTCACGCATTAGACGTGTTACACGTGCTACGTGAACTATCTGTTCATTTCAATCTGTTATTATTTTCTTTTGTGATAGAAATATTATTACCGGAAAAACAGGGGATGAAAAACTCAGGGCGTCTGTAGGGCGTCTGCCTTAAAGTAGTGCGTCCAATGTTTTATTATTTTAGAACAGTGCGTCCGAAAGACGCTCGGACGCATGCCTAGCTAAAAGCCTGTGGGGAAGTGATGTATTCTCTGGTATTCCCACCACGAAGGTTCAAACTGTAAAAATGAAAGGTCATTATTTTCAGTTCGGTTCAACAGTGGTCAACTTTTTTTGTTTTGTTTCTCTGTTCTCAACCAATGCAACTTTTCAATGTCATCACATTTGCACCATTTTGTTGAACAAGGCCACACCTTGCTTTCTACACCATTCAACCATTTTCAAAGGGTTATTCATTCTAGATATTTTAACAAACGTTTACAATCGCATCATCTTTGTGAGCTGTTTTGTTTACATTGTATGTTTCTGAGCTGGTACAAGATTTGATACATATTTGTTGCATTGATCTCCTGGTTATTGGTCATGTGATGATTAGACATTGCACATTACCTCTAACATTCTGCCATGTACGGCACATGTGAAACTGAAGGAATTAGATAGGAAGGCAACCAGGTCATTCAGATAGTGGAATATGAGCTAATCGTGTTTGGTTTTCTTGGAAGTAGAGAAATAACATTCCTTGAGAATGTTTCATGCAGTTTTGCTTCAAGTGCATTTTACTCTTTAGAAATAGTGACAGTGTGTCAGTGTGGAGTTCTTTTCCATAAACAAGAGAGAGATAGCTTCCAAACAAATCCTTTATGGGATACTGAAGGCAGTTTGACAAGTCCAAAGAGCAGACATTTAAAAGAAATCTGAATCAGCCTAATCTCCTGCTTGCCGAAAATATGTCATCGGCACTCATTGACAGGAACCAGATCTCATCCCTGTGGAAACCTTTCACGAACAGAGACCCAGGTTTGACTTCTAAATTAAGAAACGTCCCTCTGTGCCTTAGTTACGGGCCTATGTTACCCTGGGACCAGTGCGAGGGATGTGAACTGCTGTCACAGTTGTGTTAATTATGAAATATCACCAAACGAGTTTGACCCGTAGGCAACCCATTACAATGTGAAACACATTTTCAGCGCATTTGCCGAAGGAATAACTTTTTTTGTTATCAATCGCTTCTCTTGTGAGTCGAACACAAAGAACAGCACAGTCATTCTAGATTCTGCATTCTTTTTTTTCTTTTTTTTACATTCTACAAAGACTCCACATACTTGTCAAGATGAAGAACAGCTTGACCTCTAATGCTCCCCGCAGCCCCTCATCATATCTGTCTTTCATGTGGAGCAGCGGCACCATCAATCACAGTTACTGGGGCATCCTGTGCATGTCTCATCCCTGCCCTGTAGAATACAGAAATTAGCTTCTGATAGCCCGGTGGGATACATGCTAAGCTCCCTATTACGCTGTGTGGCTCCCTGTTAGCTGCAGTTTGGCCTTTCAGCAATGTTTTGCGAAGATAGAGAGTGAAGGTGAAAGTGATATACAGGCTGAGAGAGAGACACAGGGAGACAAGAGCAAGCTGAACAGAAGAATATGAAGAAACACAAAGAGAAAGAATGAGCAGAGAGAGAGAGAGAGAGAGAGGAGGAATGAGACACAGAGACTAAGGAAAGTAGACTTTGTTGGTCATGTTTTTCTACCTCTCACCTCCATATTTCTTTCTCTCTCTCTCTCTCCCTCTCTCTCTCCCTCTCTGACTCGGTCCTCTCCTCTCTGCCAAAGAGGTGTGTTGTCACATTGATAACTCCCAGGCATGCAGTGGGTTTTTTTGAAGTGTGGGGTGCGAAGGTGATCCTGGAAGGCTGTCAGCAGTGATTACATGGAGGCAGTGCATGCAGCGGCTAACCTGGCCTTGGCGTGACGGCCGACAGCCATTCACACGGCAGCCTGACCTACCTCCCAGCAAACACATTAAACTGCGTACACACCTTTGAGCACACTGGTGATTTAATGGAGCATGGAGTACAGACACCAGTCTGGAAAAATCCATGTGATTTGGATTTACAACCTTGCATTGAAATGTTGCCAGTATAGGTCATAGGGGTGCTCTCTGGTGTCTGTCTGTCCCACTGTGTATACTTTTGCAAAACATTGGTCACTACAGTGTATAGGTAGGATGCTCTTGTTTTACACAACCACATTATTGAGATATAGTTGCATATGTTGATTATTAATTCACACCTTCGCCAAGGGCATCACCATCTGTGCTTGACTGAAACCACTCATCTTCAGACCCATCTTTTTTCTCCCCGTTGTTTCCATGATGGCTGATCAGTCTCCTCAGAAAGTACAGCCAAGTGAAAGCTGTCTGACTCTTTGGAGAAGTGAATGGATGGTGGCAGATGTCGAAATGCTCCATCTGATAATACACAACAGATGTCTCAATGCTCCCCAGCCCTTTCTCTCCCTCCCTTTCTCTCTCTCTTCTCCCTCTCCCTCTTTCTTTATTTCTCTGTGTCTCTCTCTGAGCCATTGGAGTGGAGGCTGGCCGTGTGGACTAGGGAGCCCTACTGAGGGCAGACACATTTGATTGATTAAAGCAGAGTCAAGTGAGGGGAGAGAGAGGTGTGGAGATGGGAGACTTGGGAGACAGAACTGAGTTCTGACTGGACACACGCACACTCACACCCATTTCCCACTGGGAGACTAGCTATCACTCACATTGGCACACTGCCTTGAGACCAGGGTTGGGGAGTAACTAGTTACATGTAACAGAGTTACGTGATTAAAATACAAAATAAATGTTTAAATACAAAAGAAGTTGCAGTTGCAGTTAGTGAGAAAAATATGTAATTAAATTACAGTTATTGATCAAAATGTCAGTTGTTTCAAAGGGGTTACATCTGAATATATTCCTTTCGGTAAAAAGCTTAAAAGCTTAAATGAAGAACATAACATTCATTCTGTCGCTTTGCCATCTAGACAGGCTTCATTCATTTGATAGTATGCACTCACATTTTGAGCATTGTTTTTGATTGCTTCTCTTTCGCCTCCCAATCAGAAAGTAATGGGAAGTAATCAAATGTAAAAGTAACCATCCCAGCCCTGCTTGAGACATGCCATCACTCATATTTCATGGATAATTACCCCTTTTCAAGCTTTCACAGATTAACTAAGGTCCTTAGTTTTTTTTGTATTCTAAGGGTACTAGAAGGACTACATTCATTGAGACAGAGGTTCAATGCTTGTCCTCATACATGGATCTCCTGAAGGAGGGGTTACTGAAGAGCTCTTTGGGAACCCTTTATGCTATCAATGTTGTAGTGGGGATGAAAAGTCTTAAAACATTTAAACGCTTTGTGGGATTTGAAAGGGTTCTTTATGGGGGCAAACTTGGGAACCCTTATTTTGTAGGTTTAAACTTAATCCTGCACCAGTCCTGTTTGACAAATTAAATGGAAAAATCTCCATAGACTTGTAAACCCAAAGAGCTCTTTAAATCTGTTTAAAGTTCCAAGTACAGAACAGCAGTCCTATCATATTGCAGAGTGTGCTAAAAAGGTTGCTCTTTTATCACCCTCTGTTTAGACAGTAGCCCAATGAGATAAGGTCAGGTAGAGGAGGGTTTGTTTGTCTCTGTGAAAGTCATGAAGTCATCTAACTCTGTGAGTGTGAACAGTGATAGGTGGGAATAAATCACTGGTGTGCTATTTTACGAGGCCTTGGATCGTGTGATGTACCGCTAGTCAGGATGGAGACAGGCGAGGAGCCACATCTGCCATTGCTGTTCACCTTTCATCTTTCCAGCATGTTGAGGACAAAAGCCCATTCCTGCTGGTCCAGTCTACCTAGATGTGTGGTGCTCAGAACACTTTTATGTGTGCCTGTATGTATGTACTGTGTGTACATGCATGTTTGCCATGACGACCGTGGGCATTATAACACAGGGGGAAAAAAGACAGAATGGTGGCAAGACAAGACACTTATCACTGAAGAATACTGCCTTCTGAATGTCTTCCAAACACTGAGGGCCCTATCTTGCACCCAGCGCAAGTGACATAGTCACCGACGCAAGTATCATTCCTATCTTGCACCCGGCGCACAGCGCGATTTTCCCTCCAGAGGTCCGCTTCGAAATGAACTTGCGTCGACATGGGCGGGGGCGGAACAGAGAAGGCGTTTCTCTGGCGCAAGTGGTATTTTGCAGTTTTCAAAACAACGCCGTGCGCCGTGCGCCATTGACCAAAAAAAAGCTGGTCTAATGTGAGGCGCAATGTCTAAAGTCTGTAACGCGTATTCAGAACGCTATTTTAAGGGCGCATGTGCTTGCCCGCACAGTATAGGACCTGTAGGCTACACTTTACTTCTGTCGTCTTCACGAGAGATTTACACCAATTGTTTGGCAAGCCATATATAATTACAAGGAAAATAAAGTATTTACCACATGAGGAAATCATTGTGATATCCGTATCCAAGACATTTAAAAACTAGGCATACATCTAGCGTACACAATTGACCCAAATGATTCAGGTTAATTGAAGCTGCGTGACATTTGATTTATTGTATGGCTTTGTTGCATTTATTTAATGCCAGTATTATTATAAATCTTGTAAACTCATCTCTGTGTATGTGGACTTTATTTATGTACCTTGGGTTTGGTCAGCTGGTGCACTGGCTTGGGTGCCGATTTCCATGCCCCCAAATCCCTGCACGCTCTCAGGCGTGAGGGTAGACGTGGCGATGTCCTCTGCTGCCGTCAGATCCTGGGTCGAGGCAGATCCACCTCCCGTGAAGGCACGAGAACGTGTGTTACCTTCCAGCTTGGATGTCCCACGTCTCCGGACGTCATTATAGCGTTTTCGGCAACGTTTTCGGGTGCCCCGTTGCAGAAACAATCACGGCAATATCTTGACATGCTTGCTTGACTTTGCTTACTTTTGGAGGGTTTCTCGCATCCCCATATATATCTATCTTATCTTTTTACAAAGCCATACAATAAATCAAATGTCACGCAGCTTCAATTAACCTGAATCATTTGGGTCAATGTGTAGGCTACATGTATGCTTATTTTTAAAATATCTTGGATATGGATTTCACAATGATTTCCTCAAGTGGTAAATACTTTATTTTCCTTGTAATTATATATGGCTTGCCAAAAAATTGGTGTAAATCTCACGTCGGTCTCCTCGGCTGTGAACTTCTCCGGTCTTCCACCAGGTAATTCCGCCATCAAAATAACAAGCCGCTATGGACTATGCGCTTCTCGCTCTTAAAGGGAATGTGAAATGACGCTCCGATTGGTTTATTGCATATTACGCCCAAACCACACCTATGGCTGAGTAACCTCCTTTGGACCAACCCTTTTGACACTTGCGCTGGACGCAAGTGTGTTTTTTCCGCCGTTAAAATAGCAACTGCGCCATAGAGCCGCCCACACAGCTACTTGCGCTTGGCGCCGTCCTACTTGCGTTTCTGATCGGCAAGATAGGGCCCTGAATGTGTTTGACCTTGCAGTGAATGATCAAATACATTTCACGTTTGGAGCTTCAGCAATTGTGGCAGTTTTATTTTTACACTCCCTTTAAGGTCGAGCCTCTTGCCAAGAATTTAGAGTCGGTATGTCCTCTGCTGTAAATTCACCTCTCACACCCACTTCTCTTTCACGGTGAACATCTAGGTGGACTCCAGCCGTCTAAAAAATGTTAAAAATCTTTTTCAGACTGTATAAGTGTTCCTTTCAGTTTGCATCGGTACACTTCATTGCGAGGTTCTGTCCATTTGGATAAAGAAATATGTTGTTTAAATGTATTCACTATGAAAGAATGTTTTTTCAAGGAAAATATGCACAAAACACGTTCACCAGCCCTCACCCACCCTAACCCTAACTGATGTCAGTTAGTGGAGCCTTATCATTATTCGGAAGCAGTGCGTATCAAGACAATCAGTGTCTCCATATACATTACATTGACAATTTGTTTTGAAGGACAACTGTATGAGGAAGAAATGCTGCCTATCATTATACAGCCAAAGAGGAAGAAAACTGGCTCCGCTGAAAAGATACTATTTCATATATGGGCAATCCTGGAATTCAAACAGATAATAGGAAAGATGTTGAGTAAGTCAATACTTCAATGCAGCTGTCTAACAGCTTTGTTTTGAACAGCTGCAATAAAGTATTGATTTCCTGTACTTTTTGGGAGATTGAGTTTTCTCCTTTGTCTATATCCCGATACAGCAAGTGGGTTGCCCACTTGCATTCCATCCGACTATAGCAAGGAAAATTCCCTTCTCGTGCAGCCCTGTACCACAGGATGTATAGTACAGTTAAATGGTGTGTGCAGGTAGTCAACATGTTCTCCCATCTGTACCTCAGGAAAAAAACATGCTGCTCAGAATTTATCCTTGAAAAGCCTCCTCTCTGCTTCAACACTGTGGTCCTTGTGAGGTTCTCCATGAAATGTTTGTGTGAGCCACTCAGCACAGGGTGGGCTGTTCCCCTTCATACGGTCTGGTGCATGTAGCATTTGAAAAAAAGGTTACATGACATCCCAAAGGTTTGTTTATCTGTTTGTCTGTTTGTTTGCAGTGCCTACAACCGTGCAAGGAATTGTGGGAAATGGTCGGAGGCCTTTCGGAGAAGTCGTGTGAGGTAAGGTTCTGTGTGTGTGTGTGTGTGTGTGTGTGTGTGTGTGTGTGTGTGTGTGTGTGTGTGTGTGTTTGTGCCTGTGTGTGTGTGTGTGTGTGTGTGTGTGTGTGTGTGTGTGTGTGTGTGTGTGTGTGTGTGTGTGTGTGTGTCTGGCTGACTGTCTGTCTGTCTGTCTGTCTGTCTGTCTGTCTGTCTGGCTGGCTGGCTGTCTGTCTGTGTGTGTGTTAGAGAGAAAGAGAGAGAGAGAGAGAGTCTTGTTTTGGACGAGAAGTGCCTTTGGTTGACTGGAGATGGTGAAGGCCAGACAGGAGATCATGATTAGACAGGACACCTCCCAGTGATTAAATACACTGAAAAACGACCAAATATCTCTCAAGTATTAACCTGGGACACAGGGGCCTCGAGCCAAATAGGAGATTTTGAAATACTAGACAAGAAAGGCAATATCATCTGGAACTCCCCAAATAGTGCCTCTAAGACCTGCCATGCCTGGTGAACAGGGCGTATTGTGTGTGTGTGTGTGTGTGTGTGTGTGTGTGTGTGTGTGTGTGTGTGTGTGTGTGTGTGTGTGTGTGTGTGTGTTTTTGTGTGTGTGTGTGTGTGTGTGTGTGTGTGTGTGTTTGTGTGTTTAGGGAGGGTGCAGGGAGATGCCAAATTATTATACTTAAAATATAACTCTCTTCAAGGTTGATTATCCAGGTCTTTTATCATGGTACTTCAAAGAAGCTAGTGGACTGTTTAGAGAAAAGCCTGTTGTTCTTCTACTGCGAGAACCACAAAAAGGTTGGCATAATTGATGTCTATAAGATAAGCCTGGCATTTACCCTCAAAGAGGTTTATCTCCTCGTTTATGGAAAATGAAAGAAACCCATTATTGAGATTGAGTCGCCCATTATATAGCATAGATCTGCAAAAGACGATGACTATTAGGGACACCAATTTCTGGTGATTTACCTCACTGCATGTGTTGCGGTAGTTAGGTTACAGTACATGAAAATCATTTCATAGAGTTCCCAGTGTGGTTTACAGGCGTTCTATATTAGGAACAAGGATCTAAGACCTCTTGCTTTTGTTGCGTCCCCCTCCAACCCCTCTATAATTCCCCCAGTACTGGCAGACATGTGCCTCTCATAAAAAAAAAACAGAAAGATTGTTGAGTTAAGTAATTCCTGGAGATGTTTTGCAAATGAACACTTTCCAGTAGGGTTCCAGCCAGCCGCATCTCTCTCTCTCTCCATCCTTCTCTCTCTCTGTCTCTGTCTCTATCTCTTTCTCTCTCTCTCTCTCTCTCTCCCCCCAAATCCACACACAGCCAGATGTGTCACCGGATCTGGAGCTCTGGGTTTGTTTCAGGGTGACAGAGCCGAGCCCCGGCCGTGCCAGAGCGCCTGTTTGTTTGTGAGATGTAATGAACACAGTGAACGTCTCTCCCCCCGACAGAAAGAGGAACGAAGGACGGACGCTGCATACGCTGTCCCGCACAGACAGCAGAGTGGGTGGTTGGCCCGAACCACGCTGTCCTGTCCTGTGCGCTCATTTTCTGTTTCTGTTTTTCTGTCTCAAACTCTCTATCTCAAACTCTCCCTCCCTCTCTCTTTCTTTTCTCCCCCTCTCATGCTTTCTCTTTTTCTCTTGCTCTGTCTGGCCCAGCGGTGCAGTGGTTATCACTGCTGTTGTCTCACAGGAAATTTGGTCTGGGATGGAATCGTAGTCTGGGCGTCACTGTGCGGTGTTTGCATGTTCTCCCATGGCTCGTGTGGGTGTCCCCTGGGCACTCTTCCAACCACACAAAGTCTTGCACATTCGAGATGTCAGACATCAGATATTCCTGCCACTGCTCCAGACCAGGGCACCAGGCTTAGAACTGAAGCTGGGTGTTGAACTGTGGCTTCTTATTGCTGCCAAGTCAAAGGGATAAACAGTTTTCTCCCACTGCTATCAATACAGATGAAGCTATCTCCCCCAACAGTTAACATTTTTTTTATCTCTACTCAAGCTTTCTCTTTCTTTTCCAAGTCTTTGACTCTGTCCTCCAATCTACTTTGAATTCATCACTTCTTTCTCCTGTCACCCTCTCTTTGTCCTCTCACTTTTTAGGTTTCCATTTTTTTTTCTGCACTGTTATCTGTTTGTCTCTCCTCACTCTGTCTCTGTTTTTAAGTTTATCTCTGTCACTCACTCACCCTCTCAAACAATCTCTCTCCCTCTCTCTGTCTCTCCCTCTATCTGTCTCTCCCTCTCTCTGTCTCTCCCTCCCAGCACCATGAGTGTGTGACCAGTGCTGAGTTCCTGCTCTCGCTGCACTCTCAGAAGCAGGGCGACTGCCCGTCTCCCCAGAGGGCCTCCGGCTTCGCCGCCGCCTGTGTTGAGAGCTGCAGCACTGATAAGGAATGTTCCGGGTCCAAGAAGTGCTGCTCCAATGGCTGCGGACACACCTGCCAGACTCCGACTAACCTCTTCAAGGGTACGGGTCACCCTGGGCCGACAGAGTTTACACTGCTGGCCACTCAAAGGCTGGCGCTGGGCTTGAATGTGATTAAGTTATGAAAGACCATATTAAGTTGACAGCCACTGGAATTTTTCAGTTAACACAAATCTTAACTTACTAACTTAACATAGAAGAAACATAGTCTCTTTTATTTCGTTTTGTGATTTGAGCTTTTACTGGAAATGGCACGTCTCCAACCTTACTATTATGTTTTATTACAGTGTCAGAATGTGATATCAATGCAGGAAATGAGATGTGAAGGCACTCTATGTTATTGTCACACCAAGTGTTCATCCATTTCCATCATTTATGACATTTATAGGTGCTCCACTGAAGCCAAAGAAGGACATGTCTTTCTCAGAGGACCATTTAGGACACCTGGAGGTGAAGTGGACGTCAAAGTTTAACGTGTCCATCGAGCCTGTCCTGTACATCCTGCAGAGGAGGTGGAACTATGGCATTCACCCGAGTGAAGACGAGGCGTCATCTTGGCAAACCATTCTCATGGTAAAGACTAATGACATTTCCACCCTTGCCATCACAAGGCAAAAGAAACCATGACCTTCATAGGGAAGCTCATTCCATCAACAGAGTAGGCTAACCCATGCATAGCATTCGCCATGGCAGGGCCTACGCCGTCAGCAGTATAGGCTTTTACAAGGGAGCCTGAATGGTAAACATATTTAGGAATTACACAGACACGTACTCTTGCTGTCTGTGAATGTAGAGGGATTAAACATATGAAGGCTGTGGAAACAACGTGCTTAATGGTATATCCATATGAGACATGCCCTACTAATCAGGCATAATTAGCGGCTGGATTGGTCAGTTGGTATGTCTGCTATTGGTCCGTAATGAGTATTCAAAGTCTCACTCAAAGCCTTCTGGGCCCCACGTTTGGGTAGCGGCCATTCTAAAGAGAAAAGGCCAGCCCTGGCAGCACTTGTAGAACAAAAAAGAAATTTATGGTCTGAGGTCATAGGGTAAAATATGTTCACCCCTGAAATGACAGAGCTACTGATGTCCCCCCCCCAACGCCGGCCCCATGCACAGTTCACAGTTCATCTCCCTGCTCAACGCTGCCAATCTGGAAACAATCTCCTGCACACACTCAAATATGCAATTACATCAGTTGTAGGCGATCGCCACGATTACATCAAGTGACGTCATGACCGCTTGTCAAAGAGTCAAAGTCATTATCTCTTCCGCATTTCTGCATCATTTTTCCACCAAAGCGGCTTGCAGTCGCACTTGCTCCATGCGAAGGACAGACAGCTCTGTGCGAAACAATCGAACGCTTTTTTCTTTATTTCTGTCTGCACCATTTCGGACAAAGGGGAATAAAACCATGACACAATCAGGTCACTGTGCATCCCCTCCTGCTTCACGCTGCCTGGGAGGAGGGAGAGAGTTGAGTAATGGCTAGGGAGCGGCAGCAACAGGGGGGTTGGAGACATTCCCTGGCCAGCTGTCAGCGCCGTGATAGAGATATCTGCCTGCAGTCAATCAAGTCACGGCCCAGAGCCCTTATCAGTGCGGAGCAGGTGATGGAAGGCGTCCATCAGTGGAGAGGAGTACTGATCTGTCTTAATTAAAGCCTTCCGTCTCCTGTTGCCGTGCCTTTTTCACATGCAGTGTTTCCCGTATCTCCCCCTAATTTTTCCATCTCTCTCCTTCTCTCCCGCCCCCTCTCTTTCTTTTTATCTTTCCTCATCCACTTATTTTCCCCAACTCTTTTTTTTCCATCTCGTGCACATACCCTCTCCACCCTTCCTCTTTCCTACACCATTTTTTTTTCTGTTTGTTTATCTTGTTCTGCATCATTCCCCTTTTTCCAACCTTCTCTCCAAACCTTCATTTTGTCCCACGTTCCTCCTCGTTTATCTTACTCTCTTTCATTTCACATGTAATTCATTTCATTTCTCCTGCTCCCTTTCTTCCTCCTTTTCAACACCCTCCACCCCCCCCCCACCCCATCTCTGTCTTATCAGACCATAGAGGACCGGGCCGTGCTGAAAGACATCCGACCTCACAGGTGGTACCAGTTCAGAGTGAGTGCGGTCAACAGCCAGGGCACACGAGGCTTTACCACTCCTAGCAAGCACTTCTTCTCTTCCAGAGGTGAGTAAGCAGTAAGTGCCCCCAACCCCCATCCCCCCCCCCCCCCCCCCACCCCCACCCACCCACACACACACCCACACACACACATACACAAACACACACACACACACACACCACCATGACCACTTTCCATGAATTCTCCAGAGTCTGTGGTGTCTTGTGTTTTATTTGCCCTCTGGATTGCCGTACAAGTTGGTTGAAAAATGAGACATAAATGGATAAACCCTGCGTGTTTTCTCTTTTTTCTCATGAAGACATCAAATATTTGGGTGTGCTTACTGTTCATGTTACTTTTCCCTCTCAAATACTCCTCTGTGACACACTCACCAGGCATCTTTGAATGCACAGTGGTCAGCCATCCTCTTCATATTTTACTAGAGCCCGCTAGTGAAAAAAGGAGAGAGAGAGAGAGAGAGAGAGAGAGAGAGAAAGAGATAGAGAGATAGGGGGGGGGGAGGGGAGAGAGAGAGAGAGGGAAAAAAGAGAGAGAAAAATTGTTTTTTTCGTTCAACACTGGGTCATTTAATGGCACGCGGCGTGTTGTGGGTAAATCTGCAAATCCTCACGAGAGATTGAGAGACCACAGGAGCAGTGTAACACCAGCAACAGCCGTCTCTGTGCAGCCGAGCCGCCGCAAACCCCAGGAATTCAGGGGCCGCACCACACCGCTGCCTTGAGGGCCCGCTCTGGCTCCCAAACTCTCTCTCATGCTCACACACTCAACACAGACGCACATATATGCACACAGAGACAGACAGACACACACAAATACACAAAGACTCAAAGACACATATACACACAAATATATACACTTGCAGTAGTGTTCACACATGGATACAGTTCTCTCTCTCTCTCTCTCTCACACACACACACACACACGCACACACACACATATACACAAGAATACACACACATACAGACATTACACACACAAACACACACACACACACCCCCCACACACACAAACAAAGCAACCCCTCTGTATATACAGTACATGCTTATTCACTTTCAGATTTCCCTGCTGGTTTCACACTTGCCATCAAATACACACTGACACACTCATACACAAGCACACACATGCAACCACACACACACACACACACACACACACACCACACACACACACACACACACACACACACACACACACACACACACACACACACACACACACACACACACACACACACACACACGCATACACAGATGGATCGACAGCTCTTATTTATATACATTCTCAAACACTCCGGCCCACACATAATTTCAGATGTCCTAACGCAAGCATGGAGATACACAGAAATATCCCCTTTACCATGGCTGCAGCAAATAAACACATGACAGGCCTGGAAGATGATGGCATGGCTTTTTAGCAGATGTTCCCTTTCTCTTCCTCCGCGAGCTATTTCAGTCAAATATTTGGGGATATTTCTGTTACCATGACATGCTTGTTCTGATTAATACATCTGATTGTGTTTAATACGTCTCGGTCGCATCATGGCTTCTAAAGGATATGCCTCGTATCATTTCTGACCACAGGGATGCTAGAAGGGGCATAATTTATGGCGGAGCCCAGCCCAAAAGCGAGCCCAGAATATAATTACACGCAGGCTCAAGTAATGTGGAATCTGATGCCAGCGATTCCAGCAGTCAATCTTTTTTTCATTTCCATAAATTACCATGGACTTGGAGAAGGTATTTGGATGGAAAAAAACATGAAAAGAAACAAAAAAAACTACAAATATAACATGTCTGTTATCAACACTCTCAATGTCATTTGGCTTCTATCATTCCCTTGCGCTTGGTGTGGGGTTGTGCAGTTGGAAGCGAGGTGACAAGCTCTGAGCTGGCGTCAGTCAAAGTGACAATGGTTCGCTTTCGTGATGAGGAGCACGTTCTCTGCGCGGGAATGATAACTAGCCGAAATCTGCAATGTGTGGCTCTGCTAGCCAGACCCCATCGAGAGATAAACAGAACCAGCTAACCCCAGTCATCCGCTGGCGAACTCATCACCCCGGAATTACTTGGCCCAGTTTTGGATTTGCAGAAAAATGGCATCCTCACGATCTTGCATGGCATGAATACTGACCGAAAATGCACAGGCCTGAACCTGGTGGACGAAGGGATGAGTGATCTCTAGTAACAGTAGGTGGAGAAAGACGGTGAACAGGGAAAAGATGACATTTTAAGAGAAAGACATGCTTTTCTTCATCGTCATGCCCATTAAACACACCTTACATGGGGTGAGATGGTAGAAGGAACGGAGGGGGGTTGATATGAAGAATGCGTAAGGTCAGAGGTCACCCAAGTGGCTCCTGTTGCTCCTGGCAACCTCACAGATGAAAGCTTCTGTAGGAAGCCTTGATGACTCAGTGAGGAAAAGACCAAGTGACAGTTCTTCTCCGGTGACCTTGCTGCGCTTGTGCACACCCCTTCGGTCCCCCGTTTGTTTTTGAAGTGCCTTCCTGTATGAAATGGACCCTTTGTTTTGGTTAGGGCCCCCAAGCACGGCTGACTTCAATGGGGGCCAGGAGACCAAACAAGGCATGGTCTCCACACACCCCCCCCACCCCCACCCCGCACCCCCCCCCAAGGCACACGGCTGTTCCCATATCACTGACAGTGGCCTTTCGTGATGTCATTGTAGCCCCTGCGCAATATCAAAGCCCGAGCCAGGCTCTCACATGCTCTGTAGGTGCAGCATTTAAATCAGATTAATGACGCCCCGAAGGCTGGTATAATGGTGGGATCTGGAGTTAGGTTTTAATCAGAAACAGAATCTCTGTGTGTTGCTCTCTGCCCTTTGGGGTTGGCATGCTCAGTGACCAACCAGATCTCTCCCCCGTGACCAGCGCAATTTCCATAATGTCTTTCAGCCACCTTCATCTGAAGAGGATCAGGAAAATCAAATGACCCCCACTCACAGGATGCCATGGTAGCTTTTAGCCTGCCCTGCCCGGCTATGACAAATAGTGGGAAGAGACATCCATCATTTTCATTTTCTCACTCTCTCTTTTCCCTCTCTCACTCTCTCCCCTCTCTTTCTCTTTCTCTTTCTATTTCTCTTTCTCTTTCTCTCTGTCCCTTCACTGCCAGTGATCCCTCCCAAGTGCCAAGAGGCGGCTTGTGTTTGTGAAAACAATCTGCATGTGGTCGATCACCGCTGGGACGGAAACAGGGTGGGACAAGGGGGGAACGCAGGAAATGGACCCCCCCCCCCCCACACACACACACACACCTCACACTTGACACCCCTGGTCCATAATTTTGCCCCCCTTTTGCCCTTCAATAATGAGTCAACACAGGCCCCTCTGCCCCTCAGTTCCAAACCCCAGCTCCACTTCCAGTCTCTCCACTGGCCCACATTCGGCACCAATTCATTCCCCCTGCAGATCGAGGTTTAGAGCCTTGCAAAAGGATAATATTTGTTCAGACAATTTAATACCGTCTCCAGCCGTCAAGTTTATTTTTAGTTGTTTACGCAGCCATTGAAAGCCATTCATCTAGGCTCGTTTCTTCCCATGAGTCACATACCCCTTGTTTGCTCTCTGTACTTATCTCTCCTTGTAACAGTGGTGTCTGAAATCATCCATATCAGCGCAAACACGCCAAAGGCACCCTGCAATTTGCTGCTGCTTTTTTCGTTTGGCCGTTGTAGGTTAATGTGATGTTCTGTTGTGCTGAGTTGGTCACATTTGCGCCACTGTTCATGAATCTCAGTCCAGTTTCCTCTCGGTGTTATGGTTACGACCTCTGCGTCGTTCCAGGTCATCCCGGGGTGTCCGTAAAAGGAAATGGGAGAGCGTGGTAAAACAAAAAGGCAGTAATGAGCTCACCCCCTGTCTTTC
The DNA here is from genome assembly GCF_963457725.1 of Sprattus sprattus. NCBI lineage: Eukaryota > Metazoa > Chordata > Actinopteri > Clupeiformes > Clupeidae > Sprattus > Sprattus sprattus. The sequence continues at coordinate 43,084,157 of NC_137921.1, read as the reverse complement.
CTCTCCTCTCCCATTCTTTCTCTCTTTCTCTCTCTCTTTCCCTCTCTTACCCCCTTCAACCAACATTTGGGCTGAGCTCTCATGTTTTGTACCACAGCCTTAAGTGATACTGTGCTGCTGTAAAGGAAACAAGGAAAGCACCGATGACCTCATGTCCTCTCTGTCTTCCCCTCCTTCCCTCTTCCACCATGCTCTGCTCCTCTCCCCTAATCCCCTACAGACCCCTTCCCACCAGAGGCTCCCCAGAGCCTGAGGAGAGGGAACGTCACCTTGCGGCCTGATGGTTTGGTTAGCGTGCCGCTGCGCTGGGACACTCCGGCAGAGGGGGATCTGCCCATCCACCACTACAGGGTCAGCTGGAGCATCCGCGGGGCCCCACGCCTCAGCCAGAGTCGCCGGGAGAACTCCAGGGTCACCGATGGGGTGAGGTCACCTCTCAAGCTCAAGGGTTTGCCTAAATCGTGACACACACAGAGAGATGCACTGCACTTGAAGTCACAGGGCTATGAAGATAGAACATAATTAACATTTAAACAACTTAAAAAAAAAACACCACTATTTGATGTGACGGTAGCAAAATAAACAGTAGTTACAGTAACATGCGTCTTCAACAAGGACTGGCAACTGAGAGAACATTAGCCTGAGGTTTGTGCAAAGGGGAAGTTTAGTAAGTGTCAGTGTGGTATGTGTCCTGATATACTCACAAAACAACAGAAGAACAGAGACTCGCTGGCCATTTGCAGTTTATGGACCTAAAACACTGTGCGCTGTAGTTTGTCTGGTCTATGTTTTCCTTTGGTTTAATATATATAGATGTCCCAGTCTGGCTGGTCAGCGATTTGTCATACCTGTGTGACCATCTATAGATGTACTGGCTCAGCGTTCTCTCCCAGACCCCCCTAGAGGCCCTGGTCACCTCACCGGTGCAGGTGCCAGCCCTGCATACAGCACCTGCACTGCACCAAACTACCCTGTTTGTGTGTGTGTGCGAGCATGTGTGTGTGTATGCACCTTCGCATATGTGTGTGTGTGTGTGCATCTCTTCACAAAGCCCCGAGAACAAAGACAGCAGCTGTTCTTGTGATCATCATATATTTTACTGAAACCAAAGCACTCACCCTTAAAGAAACAGCTCTGGAATGGTTTTCATTAGCTAATTTGTTTTTACAATGCAGTAACTTCAGGTCTGAGAATACAATCTCTCACCGAACAGAAGCACATAAAGATCAACTATTTTCATAGGCAGGCCTCATTTCTCCTCTATGTGCTCCATGTTTATGGCATGAGAGCAATACCGGAGAAATATGAGCCTCCCTCCTCCCTCCAATTAAACCACCAATTCATACGTTTCATACATAGATATTGTTGTTTTGACATGAAATGAGATCATAAATATGGCACTTCACACCATTGGCGCATGTTACTTCACACAGTCAGAAGT